>NW_027226136.1:0-17414 GCF_022539635.2 Chironomus tepperi
TGCAGTTATTTTTTATTAACATTAAAATTGCATTTCAGTTCGGTTCTTTTTTTTACAACTGAACTCGACGACATAAAATTGAATGTGTCGCACATTGTTGCAATTGATTTTTTTATGGCTGTGAACATTTTGAGTTCATTTTGAAATTGAAACTGAAATTTTTGTGGTTCAGGTGTCTTCACATTTTGAGGTTCAGGTGTCTTCACATTTTGAGGTTCAGGTGACTTCACATTTTAAGGTTCAAGTGCCTTCACACTAGAATTTTTTGGTTCAGGTGTCTTCACACTGGAAATTTTTGAGGTTCAAGTGTTTTGAGAATCTAGTGTGAAGACACCTGAACTTTGTTTACAAATTCTGTTTACATTTTCATTTTTTCATATGTAATTTGATATGTAAATGAGAACGTTGATATGTAAACTGATATGCAAATGGGAATGTTGTTATGTAAATGGTAATTTTGACGTGTAAATGATATGTAAATGGGAATGTTGATGTGTATATCAGAATGTTGTTGTGTAGATGAGAATGTTGATGTCTAAATTGATATGTAAACTTGAATTTTGATGTGTATATTGATATGTAATAATATGTAAACTAGAAAATTGTAAATTTCTTCATTTATATTGAGAACTTTGAACTCAAGAATCCTTCTAAAGTCGACAATTTACTCAAATTATCCAGCAATCTAATCTTAACTAACCATCTAACCTCAAAAAATTAATTCCATTTGTAATACATTCAACTCTCCCAAAAACCGACGAAACCAATCATTAAATTCACCCTCCAACACTCACAATTTTGTTCAATTACATCCACAGCAAATTCACTTGCCCTGAATCCACAAGTCTGACTCACTCCAGTCCATAAAAATGCACAATTTTTCCCACTCAATTAAATTATTTTCAAAAATTTTTAATGAAAAAAGGCAATAAAAATTAAAAATTAAATTTTTTTCTAAAAAAGCCACCGGAAGTTAAAGCTTTAATTTAATTTGCATTTTTCATTCAGTTCGTTAATCGTTTGTGTGGATTGTGAAGCAGCAACAGTATTTAAATTAACTTACTGGGTGGTTTGAATGTGTTAGTGTAAATTTGTGTTTGAATGTATTTATCTGCAGTTTTGGCTTGACTTGAATGTTCTACACCGGTTCTATGCATTCAATGTCATTTAAGACTGTATTTTAGTAAGTTGGAAGCTTGCTTGGTGTGAATTTGAAATTCAAGTAAGAAAGTCACTTATGATGTTGAGGTATGGAGCGCATTTTGGGGGTTAAGATGGGGAAAATGAGAGGAAAATTGAGAAAAATTGTGAAAAATCATCAAAAAATTAGAAAAATCTTCTCAAAAATTGAAATTCGTTAAAAATTCCAAATAAAAATTGAACATTTCTTCAAAAATCCAAAACAATCATTAAAGCTTGACTCTAGGCTACCCATCTAAATGACCCTTCTAACCCTAAATCCCCCTCATCTTCCAAAATACCCCAACAAAAAGTGAACTTTTGCTTCAAAATTCACAAAAAATTTGAATATTTCCTTCAAAAAGTCCTAAAAAATTGACAAAATTTTCTCAAATTTGACCCCAAAATACCCTTTCAAATGACCCTATTCACCCCACCTACCCCATTTCCCCCTCATTTTTAAATTACCCCAAAAAAATTGAACTTTTCTATAAAAAAACTCAAAATTTTTGGTAAAATCTTCTAATATTTGACCCCAAATCCCTAATACCCCTAGTACTCTTTTTACCCTCTTTTACCCCATCTTAAACACCCTGCAAAACCCCAAACACACCACACACACCTTCACAACCTCTATTCCAACAATTGCACGTACTCAACATAATCCACACACATGAAGGCACACAAAAAGGCATGAAAAAAAAAAAATTGGTGGCATTGTCTCGAGGCTAGAAACAGAAGTTAAACCTTGAACTGATAAAAATACATTCTGGCATATATTAATAGCTCAACATTGTTGAAGTTACTTTTTTATTTTGGAAACTTTTGTTGCTATTTTTTGATTCGTATTGTTTAATTTGATATAATTGGCAAAAAAAAGTTGATTATTGTGTGGATTAATATAGTTTTATGACGACAATTGAGAGTGGATTTTGAGATATTTTTTGATATTTATTGTTGGAATTAGATTAGGAGTTGAGTGGGTTTAGAGTTGGATGTGTTTTGAGTGGAGTTTATAAGGTTAAAGTGGATTTATTTGAGATTTTGGAGGTTCTGTTGTATATTCCAGAATGAATATGTAAAGGAACACATCAAATTGTAAATTTACATATCAAAAATGTAAATTTACACATCAAAATGTAAATTTACACATCAAAATGTAAAGTTACACATCAAAATGGAAATTTACACATGAAAATTTAAAGTTACACATCAAAATGTAAAATTACAAAACAAAATGTAAACGTACACATCAATATGTAAACATACACATCAATATGTAAACGTATACAACAAAAAATGTAAAGTTACATATCAAAATGTTAATTTCCACATCAAAATTCCAATTTACACAGCAAAATTTACATTTAACTGTCATTTTAAGCAAAAACATTCCCATTTACATATCAGTTTATACATCAATGTGTTTGGCTGAATACCAATTTACATATCAAACTGTTGGTTTGTATGTCCATTTACACAACTAGTTGCTCATATATTGTTTACACATCATTTACACATCATTTACACATCATTTACACATCAATTACATATCAATTTTTCAAAATCTGAAAACACATTCACATCACATCATCCACACATCCCTCCCATTTATGTATCTAGTTCAGCATAACTTACAACTAGCATATTGTGTCAAAAAAAACTTAACTATTTCATAACAAGCAGCATAAAAGCACTCATTTCAATCTGAATTCTCATCATGAGCAGTCGAAAGAAGAACTAAAAAAAAAATTCTTCTCGATTCAGACTTTATGTCACCAATTGCTAATTCCAATTCATTCATATATGTCAAAATAAATATCAATGCGGATATTCAGCACTTCTTATTTAATTGTTTTGTCTCAATTAGACCAGCCTCGTGTCTTGTTAAGACTAAATTGTCATTTTTTGGAGAATTTTTATTGTTTTTTGGAACTAAATTTTGTGGGGCTGAGGAGGGAAATTACTGTCAAATTTCGATAATTATTTACCAAATTGATTTTGAATTGTTATTGGTTTTAGAGCATGGATGAAAGAGACTTAATGTTGCTATGCATGTGGTGAAAGATTCAGTTAATTTTGGAGAAAATTGTGGGCTTTTTTGAAGGTGGTTTGAGTTTTGCATAGCGACATGGCGACACTGAGACAGTGATACATGAATACAAGGACACATGGACACAAAAGGTTGAAAAAGACAGCGACACAGAGACAATAAGACAACAACACAAGGACACATGGATACAAGAACACAATAAAAGTGACACAAAGTCACAATGACAATGGCTAATGAACTTTGAGGACACAATGACAGCAACACAAGGACTCAAAGATACAAAGCGCCAAGAGACACAGAGACAGAAAGACAGCCACACATTGACAGCGAATCATTATTTCCAATACAAAGACAGGGACTCAAAGGCACAATGAAATCAATTCAAAGACTCAAAGACACAAAGACAGCGACACAGCAACACAGCGACAAAAGGACACAATGACAACAACACAGTGACACATACGACACAAGGACACAAAAACACAAAGACAGTATCATAATGACTCGAGAACACAATGACAGAGACAAATGGATGCATCGTCACAAAGGCACAACGACAGAAACTTGATAGCAACACAAGAATTCAAATTAGCTACAATGACACCGACAGAGCGACACAGATACCCATATATTGAAGAAATAAAGACAAAAACGATAGTATCACATGGATGCATTGATCCAAGGACTCAGAGACACAAGGACACATAGAAAGCAACACAAAGACACACGAAGGCAGAGAGACAGAAACAAAGCGGCACAGCGACAGCAACACAAGGACCCAACGACACAAATTCAGTGATACAGAAACACAAAGTTAGCGACACAAGAACTTGAAGACACAGAGTCAATGACACATGGATATAAGAACACAATTAAAGCGACACAGAGACACAATGACACCAATTCAAAGACTCAATTGCACAATGACAGCAACATAAGGACTCAAAGACACAGTGACACATGAATAAATTGATACAACGACACAGCGATACAAAAACAGAGACACATTGACAGCTACTCAATGTCAGCGACACAATGATAGCGACACAGAGACACATGGATACAAAGACTCAAAGACACAATGACAAACAGTCACAGTAGCCCTGATTCAATCCCAAGAAACATCAAGTCTAGTTCCGATTGCCATTTCATTCTTTTAATATCCAAAATAATCAACAATCTTAACAAATAAAAACCTTTAATAGCCTCTAAATATCCCACGTAAAACTATACAACCGACTTAACTCTAAAAAGGCAGCATAAAAATGCCACTTGATGGCTCATTTTCCTAAACAGTCAATAATTTTCATTTTCTGTGACTTATTAAGAATAATTTTGATAGGAAATTAAAGCATAAAATTTTTTCTTCAATATTTCATATCCATCAAGGCACAACAACACATAAATTTAATGTGCCACAGCAGTTGACATGTTCAAGTGTAATTAAGTGAAAATGAGGAAAGAACAGCACAAGAGTGAGAAAAATTCGCATCGTGGGGTGGACATGCTCGCAATATTTACATTGATTCCATAGTTCTGTTTTACATGACTAAAGATTTTTTTGGATGTAAATTGAATGATGAGTCATAGATGTCGATGATGGAAAGGAATTCAATGCAAATTGATCACAAAATGACTTTTTTTTTTGTTCTTAGCAAGCATTGAAATTTGAGATGAGACTTTTTCATCCCGAGTAACCAAAATTACGCAAGATCAACGCCTCAAAACGCCAAAAGTCATCAGTTCTGTCGCGACAATACACTAAATATTCAGTAGGGGTTTATTTGGGGTTCGACAAAAACAAAATCTGACTCGGAAGCTGACCAAATGTCAAATATCCATACCTTCTGGTGGTATCCTCTTTTTTACTTACTTTGCTGGGCATAAGGATCAACTATGAACCATTTACTTCCTTAGTTTGCTTCAGAAGCTGGTCAATCACCAATGCCAAGTGCATTACTATCTTACAGTGGCACAATGACTTGAAGACACAACGACAGCGACACAAGGACTCAAAGACGTACCACAATCTATACTCCGCGATACGCTAAAGCCGTCTGTCGTGTTGTCAAAAGCATGAATAAGCATCTAATTTATATTACTAGATTCTAATAAAGGTGTATTTTTGGAAAGCAGTATCGTGGTAGCTCCTGATACTGCAAACTGTATCATTGGTAAGAGAACTCTGTACCTTGCTAACTATCTGAATATGGACACATTAAAAGCCTATTCAAACAACCCTGCTTGAAGGGTGACTATCCTAAAGCATCAGAAAGAAACAAAATGCAAATTAAACTGGAAATGATTCACTGGATCGTCATCAAAAATATTTAATTTACATATCTGTTGAGAAGGACTAAAATAGTCAGTTCCGGTTTTGAATTGCATACAATCCAGGGATCAATTTTAGAGTACAGAACATTTTAACCACTGTGATCCAATAAACTTTAATTCAGGGTTTTAAAGCATATTTAGCGTACGACTTGCATTGTCTTTTTATCAACATTCAACTACAGCAATGACAGTTAGATGACAGCAATATCAATACATCATAACAAATTTAGTGACATAGCAAAAAAAAACGTCGATACATCGTCAATTTGCATATCTATTCTATTCTGGTATTATTTTGTGACTCATTGCTGCTTAGACATGTCCTAAGGAAAGATGGAGACATTGGAAGCAAGTTCTCCCTCTTAGTATTGGACAATGATTGGTGTCGTTAATATTGGTAATGGTCAGAAGGTAGTCAGCAATAGAACCAGCTTCAGACATCAAGTTATAGAGATATTGGATCGTAAAAAGCAAATGGAGTGTTGACAGAAGAATAATCACTTGGTGTACAGCCGTAGAGAAGGAAGTAGAGCAAAAATCCACCAAAAGGAGCCATTTTAGCCAGGAACAGATGTCTAATTGCTTTATTAATGCCCTACAATTCACAGTGGATCAAAATGAACTAATCAATCAATGATTCACAACTCATCTGTATAGCTAGTAAATTAAAGTATGCAGTTAATCATACATGGCATATCACTAAGGCACATACCGTTAAAAAGTCAAAAAAGAGTGTCTTAAGGCCAGTCTGACTCTAAGTTGGACCAAATTTTGGTAAATTTGACTTGATTCCAGAGTCATGAAGGCTTAGATGCACTATTTGGATTGGCCAAAATCTAGAGTCACTCCAGTTTGGGGACACTGTTGATCGACATTTTTAAGTATTGTGTCTTTTGGGTCAGATTGCTATTAAGCCAATATCACACTTGATTTCATAAATTGGCATCCAATTCTCAACTATGAAGAAGCCAGCTTAATGCGCCATTTAACAGAGGTCAAAACTCACAAATTTGATCAGCACAGCTAGTAATGTAAGTCAAAAAGGTTCAGATTTTACTGGAATTTTCATGAATTTTCCTAATTTTCATCACACAACATCCCTCAAATCGTACCAAATTATCATCAAATCATGAAAATCAAAACTGGAAGGATGAAAACTTTCAATTTCGAAAAACTTTTCCTTGAGCAATTTTCCTCAATTTTCCTAAAGTTTCACTCAAATTTTCAGAATTTTTCTTCAATTTTTCACAAAATTTTCCACAAATTTTCATCTCAAAAAATGACAAATTTTCACAATTTTTTAATGCAAAAATTTTCCACCACAAAAATGACCTCAATTTTCCCCGCATTTTCCTCATTTTCCCACAGGTTCATCAAAAATTCACAATTCATGTCAAATACCTGATAACAATCAGCACAACAACAACAACACGATCGACTGTAATTAATGCAATTAAAAGAAAAACTTGGGAAAATTTCACGAAAAAAGTTTTTCCTTTTCTGATAAAAAAAAAAAAGAAAATTTCCAATTTTCGAATGGAAAATTCTGATTTATGGAAAATCGGAAAAATCCTCTCAAATTTTCCAATTCCGATTTGTATTGGTGGAAAATTGGGAAAATTTCAATTTGTAAACAAGAATTTTCCATGAAAAAAGCGCGAAAAATTCACGTGAAAAATTGAGGAAAATTTTGTGTCACATGGCAAGCTTTTATGGCCAATGCAGGAGTTGAATTTGTTGCATAAATTTTTTTGAGTCTTTTTTTGGTGACTGGAATGAGATTTTTTTGTTGTGCTGCTTAATTTTTAGGTCAAGTTTTAATTTTGATGGACTTTTTTTTGTGTGTCGTCGGGGATGGCTGCAGTGGGAATTTGGGAGTAATTGGATAATTGTGTTAGTTTTAGGGGATGGCAAGCAAAAATTCTGAATTGATGTTGCTGTTTTCTGAATTTTATACTGAATTTATGGTAATATGCTCTAAAGAGAACAGATCTTAAGGTCAATTTGAGTCGATTTTTCCATACCAATACCGAGTCTTCTACAAACTTTGGAACAGACAAACCCAATAAAACACAGAACACACTCTCAAGAGCAGACAGAAATGCTCACGAGCTCTTAATAACATGCTCCTTGTCGCTATGGGGTAACTTATTACAAATCTCAATACATCTCACAGTCAAGAGTATCAATCCTGCAAAATGACGACAATCCGGAACAATTTAATGATAAATTCAGGATGGATTGTCATAGACAGAACACAAACTATCCCCAAAATATCATCAGAATAGAATATAATGTACGGTTTGCTTATAGCAACGGCACTGCGATCGATAATCTGTTGTACCATCCCAAATTCTCTACAAAATGCATATGTCCTTGATAAAACCAACAATGTCTAAATACTGTTGCTTTAGTACATCCTCAGTCCGTACCAAGGTGTTTAACTTCTGCATACGTAAAGACATGCATCTAAAAATCATGACTGAACCTAATTAAATTCCCCGTCAGACAAAAAGCGTGCATATGTGGTACCGTAATCTCATCATGGTACTATAAAAGGAAACTCTCTGTATGTTAGGAAGTCCTCAACAACTATCAAAGCTACATCAAATCAGGATACTTTGTATTGAGGTCTTTCATAACAAATCGACTGATTTAAGATCTTTAAGAGAAAGGTAATTAAAATCCAGCGATAGGACAAGTTCAGATGGCACACTATGACCTCATTGGTGTGTCATCTGAATGCGACATCCCGGTGTGTCGTAGAACAGACTCAGGTGTGCCACGATAAAAGTTCAAAAATCCCAAAAAATGCGTTTTTTTCTAAAATTCCACATTTTCTGCAGCCAAAAGGGTGTCGTGACTCAATTGAGCTTGGACAAAACTGCATTAAACCCTTCATCCCTCAGATTCACCCCCTATTCCTACTCCTAACCTTATAAAACTACATAAAAATTATCAAAAAAACATTATCGCAAGCTAATCAATCAATTCGACACTCATGTTCAGTTCCAATTAGCATAATCTATTGTGAGGAATCATCCAAGTTTCTCTCTTTTTTATTCTCTTCATGCTTTTATTGGATTGACACTGAATTCGTGCAGCATATAAAAAAAGACAACAACAATTTTTGAAGGCCAGTGCAGAATTTTATCGATTATTAAAATGTAGCTCAAGTGATGCACTTTAGGGATTATTGAGGGAAAAATCGATTAAATTATTTGCCATAATTGCTTATTGGTTTATAAGTTGTGGGGGAGAGGAATTAATGATATTGAATTTTTATGGAAATCGATGGAAATGATGTAAAGTGAAGATTTTGATGTTTTGTCATTTTAAAATGGAATTTAAGTTCAAATTTAAGGATTTTAGGCAGTGAAAATAAGTAGATTGAATGGAAATTTTGATGAAAATTAGTGAAAATTGTATAAATTTTCATGGAAAGCTCAAAGTTGACTTGAAATCAACAAAGAAAATGTCAATTAAGAAAGTCAACTGTAAGACTAATTTTTGCCTGAAATGCCTTCAAAATTAACCTAACTTCCCTTGTTATCTCTAAATCCTTAGCTAATTTGGGTTAAATGATTATCTGGAATAGCACAAAGTGGTTAATCGATCCATAATCCGTCCCCAGATCAGAATGACACTGACTTGTTGTAGAATTTCATTTAAGGGTTGCTATAGGAACAAATATGGCCATAGGGGCAAGGATAGGCATAGTAACAAAAAAATAGGCGAAAAAAGATATATAGGCAGAGAAAGGTGTAAGGACAGCAATATAAGTAGGAACAAGATTAAACGTAGGCTTAGGATAATGAATAAGTAGACGTAGGAGGAGATGTATACCAAGTAACCGACCATTGAGGAAGTAATGTTCATGCAATCTTTTCTCTATTTGGACAAAATCAATCATAGAAAATACAGAAAATTCCAAATATTTGGTGTGTATGAGCAGTCAAAGTAATGGAACATTCCAAAATCACGTAATGCTTAGTAGAAGGAAGAAGGGTAAGCAAGCGTTAAGTTAACAAATTGGTTTTCGATTACAAATATAGGTTCATCATTTTGTTGCAAATCGTTACAATAGAGTGGTCTGAAAAGACTATGTTCACTGTTACCTAATTTGTAAATGTTCCCCATGAAAATAACTTTAATTTCCGTCATTTTGACAAATTTTCCAAATTTACCCATCGAACTTTTTCCCTCCAAAATCAAACCTGTTATTGTTTACAATCCAAAATTCAAATTCATCCCTCATTCCACCAATCAACTTCTCTCCAGGAATATTCCCGTCCCCCCACCACCCCACCGACTCTCTCTCACATCCTCTCCGACTCTCACACACTGGAAAATGCTTTTTCGAACACTGGAAATTTTCAACTTTTTTTTTTTTCTTTTTTTTTCATGAAAATTTTTTTTCTTTTTTTTCTAAATTTTCATTTACAATTTTCACAAACTTTAACTTAATATTGTGCCTTAAAATTCCTTACATTTTACACTTTAGTCACTCGATTTACGAATTACAATAAAATTAAATCAAAAAAATGACACAAAAAATGTTTAAAAATTAAAATAAAATTTTTTTTTTATTTTTTTTCTTATCAAAATTTTTATTTTTTTTTTTTTTTGCCTTCAACCGTGACTTTATGCAGACTTTATGGCCAACAACTTACACGAAAGCGCTCCCGAGAATGACTGAGTGGTAAATGGTGAGCGATTTGGTATTTTATGGACTTTTTTTTTGTGAGCTTTTTCTCACTTTTCTATCGATTTTCCGCTCAATTTTCTCTCAGTTTTTCACTTCATTTTCATGTGCTTTTTATGGTTGTGGATGTGTTGGATGTGCTTGGTATGGTTGTGTTGGGGAAGTTGAGAGGAGAAAATTGACAATTTTTTTGAATATTTCTGCAATTTTAAATTTTATTTCCACATTTTGGCCAAATTCAGCAATTTTTCAAATTTTACTGTCAAGTACCTTAACATCCAACAATTATTAAGTCACACAGCACTATGTTAAGTGACTGACATTCAATATGTATGCTAATGCCATCTTCATTTATGAAATTTAACAGAATTTTTGCTCTAAAATGATGAATGACTGTTAGGAATTTATTTGAAATTGGAAAGGAAAAAAGGATGTTGGAAGCAGGGTTGGTAGAGGTTTTGGGAGGCACTAGTATTACAATTCTTCATGAGACGGACTCCATTGGACTCGATTTGAATTAAAGTCAAACTCCAAATTGAAGTCCTGCTAACTTTGTTCTGAAGAGTATGCATTTATGGCACTATACTACCACTCCGGTACCTAAAAGCGTTCTCTTCGTCTGTTAAGTTACTCCAGTGGAGGCTTCCATACAACCAGAGTTGTGATGACCAGTCGTTCATCGATTTTATCGGCCATTGTTTTTATCGCTCGCCGTTTTTGACCGACCGATAAAATCAGACCGTTTCACAACTTTGCATACAACTCTAGTGAAAAGTCCTAATATCCAGAAATATTGCAGGATTTTGAAGTACAATTTTGACTATTGACGTTACAATCTTCATAAATCTATTAAAAATTGATAAAAATTCTTCAAAAACGAGATCAAAGCATTCGGAACTGTATGAAGGTAACTTGTGTGCCACGGTACCCTTGTGTTCACTCGTGATACTAGTGTATCGCCAAAATTATGTCATGTTGACACCAAGCTGACATTAGATCCGTTTAAAACCCATTTCAAAAAGACCGAATAATTCCTGGATTGGATTGAAAGAAGGTTTAGAAGGGTAGAGCTGTCTTTAGATGCACGACAATGGGCCCTTGTGTGGCCCCCAGCCAAGGAAGTAAGTAAAACCCATTTCAAAGCAAAACAGTCAACGTGACGTCACTATGCTGTCTTAGTAAAACAATTAATTTTTAAAAAATAGATACAGAGAAAATTAATTGCATCAATCAAGTATTAAGGCTCATTTAGAATTGACAAAACAAAAGTGTCCATCCAGAGTAGACAACAAGACATAATATACAATTTATAACTAGAACTACCTGAAAATTCTTTAAAAATTGTCATTAGTCTATGGCAGATCTACCTAGCTTGTCTAGACATTATGTCAAGTTGTCCTAACAGGCACAATAAGTTGTGGTTCTAAGGATTGCAGATTATTGCTTCAAATTGACCAAATCAGATCTCCATTGGTGTCCGGACACTGAAGTCAACACAATTGGAGTCCAACTTCCAGATTCCAGCAATTTGTGACTTAAAATATTCAAATATATCTAAAAATAACAGCAAAATTCTCCAAAAACTCATTTCCTTCAAATTTCTAACATTTAATTTTCGTAACGTCTTTCAAAAATTCAAACGAATTTGCGCAAGATTTTTCTATTCCATCCACAATCATCTCCGCCACTGGCATTTGTTTACCAAAAAAATAAAAAAAAAATTTTTCATTCATTGATTGAGTAGTGAAAGAAAAAATAGAATTAAATTAATAAATCAACTTTGGTGACGAAAAAATTGAATTTAAAGTCATAGTTTCGGCCCTGCCGGACGTGTAGAGGCTAAAAAGGAAGTGCAAAGTCAAAAAATTAGTCAAATTTTCATACAAAAAAAGACCTTCAAAATTAAATAAAAAAAATTAAAAAATTTTGTGTGAGAAATTTCCGGTTAATCAGTTAAAGTGCGGGCAATATTGAGGACGTCAAGCAACTGGAACTGATTAAAGCACTTGAAAAAGTAAATTATCAAAAAAATTTCACAAGTCGACAAATTAAATTAGGAGTAAAAAAATCAGCATAGTCGTAAGTATTGTCAAGCCGTACAAGATTATCGACAATTTTTTTTTTATGGCACCCCGTCATGTGTTCCTTAATACTGCTTAATTTTTATCAATCAATCGAGTTCGACATTAAATAAATCTTAATAAATGTGTTCAATGTCTGAATGCGATAGCACAAGCAGCAATAGAAAAAATGTAACAAAAAAAATAGCTAGTTTGTGTGATTTATAATAGACAAGACAATCAAGTTTGAAAATTTTTGGGTTGGGGATGGCTAAGGCGCATTTTTGACAGACGGACAAGACGAGATAAAATAGAAAATATGATATACAGTCGGATAAATAGACGGACTGAATGACAAGACTGACTGACGGACAAGACAGACTGACAAGACAGACGGACAGACTGACGGACAGACTGACGGACAGACTGACGGACAGACTGACGGACAGACTGACGGACAGACTGACGGACAGACTGACGGACAGACTGACGGACAGACTGACGGACAAACTGTCGGACAGACTGATGGACAAGACAGACGGACAGACTGACGGACAAGACAGACGGACAGACTGACTGACAGACTGACTGACAGACTGACGGACAGACTGACGGACAGACTGACGGACAGACTGACGAACAGACTGACGGACAGTCGGACAAGACAGACGGACAAGACAGACGGACAAGACAGACGGACAGACTGACGGACAGACTGACGGACAGACTGACGGACTGACGGACAGTCGGACAAATAGACAGTCGGACAAGAAAAGTCAGACGGACATATAGACAGTCGGATAGATAAGTAGTCGGACAGATAGACAGACGGACAAACTGACGACTCAATGACAGTCGGCCAGATACCCGGTTGGCTAGATAGACAGTTCGTCGGACAGGCAGACAAACTGATCAAAATCGACACCCAAACCATACAAAATGCAAACTTTTCCAACCATACTTAATCATCAAAATACGCAAAAAAAATGTGTGCGCCGCCTTAACAGCTGTTGATTTAAATTGACTGGTTTGAGAATGTTGTTGTACTTGAGAGCTATTTTTTTTCGGTGAAATGTGAGTCAAATGAGTCACAAAGTGGATATTTTTATGACAAAAATATACAAAATAAGTGAATTTTGATTCAAATTTGCAAGCCACACGCGCCGTAGAAATTGTGAGAAAAATCCAGCTGTGGATCCGTGTGCATCTGATTTGGATGTAATTCAGATATAATCAATAGAGGAAGCATCATGCAGCTATGTGCTAAACAATGAAAATTCAACCTTAATATTGAATATTAAACCAGAACATTTGAATTTAATTGATGCAAGTCACGAGAGTTTAAGGCTACGATCTTGATCTCCTTGTGTTATTTCTTCTGTTACGGTCGATTTACGTCAGCAACAATTGTGCAATTTTAGTATTTAATTGAGAATTTTGTTGTGGTTTTTGGTGGAATTTAGGGGTTAAAAATGATTTCTTTATGCTTCTTTCCTGGTTACCCCATGCTTCCCCATGATTTCCCCATGC
Source organism: Chironomus tepperi (assembly GCF_022539635.2). Lineage (NCBI taxonomy): Eukaryota > Metazoa > Arthropoda > Insecta > Diptera > Chironomidae > Chironomus > Chironomus tepperi. The sequence goes on from NW_027226136.1 coordinate 13,862, forward strand.
ATTCTTTCCTGGTTACCCCATGCTTCTCCATGTTTACCCCATGCTTCCTTCCTGGTTACCTCATGCTTCCCCATGTTTTCCCCATGCTTCCCCATGCTTTTTTACTAGTTACCCCATGCTTCCCTCTGATTTCCCCATGCTTCTTACCTGGTTACCCTATGCTTCCCAATTTTTACCCCATGCTTCTTTCTTGGTTACCCCATGCTTCCCAATATTTTCCCCATGCTTTCCCTGATTTCCCCATGCTTCCTTCCTGATTTCCCTTAGCATTCCCCTAAGTACCCCCCATGCATCCCCCTATGCATCCCCCCATACATCCCCCCATAATTCTCCCTCTTCCATGCCCCACTTACCTCACATTACACACTTAATCTACAACACCTCCAATTAACTACGATCTTGACTTTTTGCTACAAATGTAATAAAAACATTTCCTTATCTTACACTGCACGTGCAGCTCTCAGTACAGACTTTAATCGTCTCAATACATTTTTCCCATTCATTTTTTGTTACTTACAATTTGCATTTTTAATTTAATTGTAAACAAGATGAATAATGACGTATTTTTGTTGTTTGTTTGTTGATCAAAATTGGAAGTTCATTGTCTTCTTTGGGGTAGGTCGAGGTGACAAAACAATTTAATTGAATAAAAAGACTTATGATAAATTCAAAGAAAATTGATTCAATTGATTTGATTTAAAAATACAATTTTATTAAGAATGCTTTGGAATGTATTGCATAATTTTGTTGAGGATTTGTTTAAAGTTTGGGATCATTGGTGTTCTGCACTCTTCTAAGGAGAGGTTGGGGGTCGGTTGGGCTATTTACTCAGATTAGAGGTTGGTTTTTTGATTTGCTTTCCCCAACTCTGCACGCTGCATGACCCATATCAATACAACGTACCTAGCAACAATTTGTGTGTCGCGAATCACACAAACCAATGTGGTGTGACTAGAACAGCGAAAAAGCATCCGAATCCAACTGTTCTATTGCCGCTTTTTCGCTGCATGATTTTTTTATCTACTCGGTACAACTTAGGGAAGGGAGGGACCCAAAATTCCTTACGCTACACGAGGGTTCTCTACCTTACCCGGGATACCCATCGTTGTCCTACTCAGAATACCCTTCCCTACTCTGTCCGGTTAGGTAGATTGTAGAGCTATCCTAAGGTAACCCTGAAACTCCAACTCTAGAGTAACTAGGATAGGGTGTAATTGATAGCTTAGGGCATGGGGTTGAATTAGGTATTCCGGAAAGATTAAGATACTGAGCTTAAGAGCGGATAAGGAGTGGCAAAATCTAATAAATCCTGAAAAATAAGACAGGAACTATAAGTACAAACAGAACATGTCGGTTAGGTCATTCAAATGTCATTCTTAGCTCCAGTCCGGCTTTCAAATTGGTTCTATTAGCTTATACTGTAGGTTGAAACCTTTAGAAGGTAGAAGTCTGGTAATTGGTATGAAATTCGGTTCCAAGTTTGTTGTTTTGATCGACAGTCTTCTATGGACTAAATCAAATCTAGTATCCAGCCTAAGTCATGCTGGACTGTGAATGGAGTTGGGATCAATTAGTCGACCTATGCTCCCCAATCAAATCCCTTTCCAAAGATCAAAAGCCATCAATATCCAACAAAACTCAAATCAAACATACTCAATTAATGACATAATTCAAAACATTCAATCAGTCATCAAATTGCACAGTCATTAAGTTGTTAAAAAAAAAATTGTCAAGACTATAAGGAACACCTGCGCGTATTTGTCATCGCATTTATTATCATTTGGTTTTTATTTCTAATTTTTTCCTTATCAATGAAAACACCAAAGAGAATTAGTTGACACAGTAAAATAATTGAAAAAGTAAGAAAGTCACTATTAAATTGAGCCTAAAGCGCATCTTAAAATTAGACAAATCAAGAGATTTCGGAAATAATTTAGTAGATATTGAATCGATATTATGAACATGAAGGTTTTTCATTTACAGCTGTTTAAACAGCTAATTGCATCTCTCGAGTGCTATAAAAATATGTTATTGAAAATAGAGTCAGTAAGACCTTTAGTGCAGCATCGAGTTGACTATTTTGTGTAATTAGTGCAGTTAATTTTGATGAATCGAACATCAAAGGGGTTATTTTGAAATTGGCATGGAAAATGGTGATCAGGAAGAGACCATTGTAAGATAATCTTTGCAATTAAAGACAATTTTGGCAGAATTGGCAGGAATTTGGTAGTCGGACTCCACTGGACTCCAAATTCTAACTCCAGTTGAGTTTGGACTTCAAGAAAATTAGAATTCGGAGAACAAAAAAAAAATCGGATTCAGTTGAAATCGGACTCTATTGGAGTTGGATTCCAAAATGTAGTCTTGTCAACACTGGATCGAGGTCTTAGATTGACAGTTGCTCATATCCTTTAATAAATTAATAGAAATCTCACCTAAATGAGATTGGTCAAGAGTTTACTTAGTCATTATGATTGATTATGCTATATTCTGTGGGCATAAATCAGAGTAAGCAGGACTTCATTAAGAGGGAGCCTCCTATGAACTCGTCCAGAATCCAGTTCATTAGACGCCTTTTTTGATTCTAAGAATTCTGTCAGTTTTCGAGGAAATTGGTGGTATTTTGTTGAAATTCTAATTAATTTTGATCAAAATCTGTTAAATATCCGACAAAATCTACTAAAATTGAGTCTGGATTTGTTCAATTTTAATTGAACTGCAATAAATTTCAACAAAATCTGTTTGATTTCTTACAAAATTATAAAACTTTCTGTAAAATTCGCTGAAATTCTATCAAAATCTGCCATAAATCCATTATAATATTATAATATTTCTATTACATCTTCCAAAAACTTCGTTAAATTTGTCATAGCCAGTTTCCGGGTCGAACACAGCCTAGAAATGGCAAAATCTGAATAATTGAGCCATTGAGATTAATTTTTCTCGACATATGAACTATTACTGTATTCGCCTTATCAGTTGAATTCCGTGACTATGGTAATTGGAACGAACTCTTGAAACGAGCTTTGATCATTCTTTCAAATCGACGGGTCAAGTCGCACAACTTGAAGTTGGAATTTTAGTCAATTTAAATAATTTGATCAATACACCATAATAACAGACAATGAACGTACCTACCTAATTGAGCATTCTCATGAGTGTATTAATTCAATTTAATTAACCATACTCAATTTTGTAAGCATACTCATGAACATGTTCCGAGCCTGTTTGGGATTCTAGATAGAATTTGGCTAAAATAAAATAATTTTGAAAAATACAATTTTAAATAATTTGATGAAAATTCGCCAAAAACTGCTTTAATTTTCAATAAATTGTCTGATTTTGTCAAAATTCACCTAAATATAAACAAAATTTGCCAGAATTCCACCAAAATCAGCTGAAATTCTCACAAAATCCGATAATTTTCAAACAATTTTTTCAGAAATGTTCAAATAGTTTTGACTTTAATAATACATACCCTTTATTTATTGAATTAGATAAAAATATGAACAAATGAAGATGTCTTTGACTTTATGCTTTTAGAAATCAAACA
>NW_027226137.1:0-17338 GCF_022539635.2 Chironomus tepperi
TCTTTGTGTCACCATATTCACTTGCACAGCCTCTTGTGATAAGATGTTTTCATGTGATAGGAAAAAAATTGCAAATAAATTCATTAGATAATTGATCGATGGCGAAATTTAGTCGATTAGGGAAGGGGGAATAAAAGTGAAGAAGGATGACGCCGCCTAAGAAGTAGTGAGCTCGAAATAGCTCAAATCGATTAATGGTCGACAATCTGGCCATAGAACGGCATGTCTTTAACCGTTGGCGAATCTGGCTTTAAATCTGGAGCCATAAGCTAGTCATGCCAGTTTGGAACCGATTATGCATTGCTAAATCGAATTTGGTATTTTGGGAAATGACAAACGATATTGAAGGATAAAGTCGGCTTTAAAAGTTCTGGACATGTTACAATGTGTCGTCTAAGGTAGCTGTAGTAACCCGGAATAGTATAAAGCATAGAAATGTCCGAAAATCTGATGCCAGAAATACGTAACTCTAGCCTTAGACACGATTCGATAAAATCAGGCTTCAGACCACAGTCAAGTCAGTCTGTAGGTAGATTTTCAGTCATTCAAACTCCGTGTGGTTTCCAGGAAATATCACTTGACAATTGCACTTTAAGTTCCTAACAAATCATCACCTATCATTCCACATAACTACATCAAATGCCTCAATTAAGGCTTCATTAATTTACCGTCTATTCCAATAGCAGCATGATGATTCACATTCAACTTCAGCAGCTTCATTTTCTGCCACATCTAAGCACTCAGCACCATAACACAAATAGCATATTCTATTTGAAATTCGAACAGCACTAGCTAACATAACTTGGATTTGTATTTAAGCAATTAACAGAAAGCTTAAGGCATCACAAGATTCTCCATTTGTATCAGCATAAAGGCTAATTGATACTAGAGACTACACAAAATATTCCACATTCTTCATTATTGCACTTCTGTCATAATCTAAGGAATACTTGATGTCAACACCAGAATAACTACCGGAGCCTAAGGTACATAATTTCATCACCTTTTATTGAAAAATCTTTTCCTATAAAAAATATTGGCACTTGACTTATTGAATATAAAAATATTTACACATGATAACTCCCACTGTAATAAATCTGATGATTGATATTGTGTTGCTCTCACAAGTAAATCATTCGGTTGTAAAAAATGGATTCGATATACTTTGAAGCTTATTTTATGATACATCAAATCACACTTAAAAGTTATAAAAACAGATTTGTGCTTGTGCACGCCTGCTACTAGCTTTCTAGGAATATCAACATTTTTGTAATTTATTCTGCATTGTTGTTATAGCCCGAGTGACTCATGATTAACAGGCAAAGAGACTACTTTAGGTACCTTAGTGACTTTCTGCACCATGAAATCATGCTCTTTGACTGTTTGGGACAAATGAAGAAGACATCCTTACAGAGCTTTTAAGGCTTCTTACAAAACAAACTCTTAACTATTCAGATCATTAAGATCCAAAGATGTACTAGGGCTTACCCGGCTAATGATTGTTTAATGAGGGTAAGTCTTACCCCAGACCACTGCACTTCAGTAGATCAACAGTTTACAGGTGAAGCCAGATTCATTTTTTTAATGACGCTATTAGCTTAATGTCTGTAGCATACAAACTGAGACTGTGAGCCACAGATGATGATTCTGAATAAGGACACTTGACAAAGTTTCTCCTGCCAAGTCTTGAACTCATGACCTGCTTGATCGGTATTACAAGAATTATGCTGAACTACGAAACCAATCCGCCATCGAGCCACCTCGACTCACTTCAGTGATTCTGCTAACCTCTTTTATTAACATTAAATGGACGTCCATATAATGGACAAGGACAAGTTTCTATTGAGTTCATATTGATCCACTGTGAATCATAGGGCGTTAATAAAGGTAAACGATTAAACAGGTTTCTGTTCCTGCCTTAAACGGCTGCTTCTGTTAGTTTCTTGTATAGTTGCTCTACTCTCCTTCTCTACGGTTCCCTCCAGTAAGGCCTTTTGACTGTCAAAAGCTCCATGGCTCCGTGGCCTTGATACTCCATGGCTACGTGATTCCATGGCTTCGTGACTCCACGGCTTCTAGACTCCATGGATCCGTAGCTCTTTGGCTCCATGACAGACTCTTCCTCACTTGTTTCTCTCGGTAGATAAGCTTGTTTGTTTAACTTTATTGCATTTTCTGTGCATGAATATCTACAAGTTAATTTTAGATGAGTTCTGAATTTCCGACTAAAAGAGCATCAACAAAAGCTCATAAAATAAGATAAAAGCTGAAGCTTTTTTCCAAAAAAATTTATATTCATCCACTGAGATGCATTAAATTATTTATCTACCCGTAAAATTTGTCTGGTTTTCCTTAAAACCACAAGTTTTATAACCAAAATTTATTTGGCTTTAGAAATTTTTTGATAAAAATTTTATTCAAGCCACAACAACTGGTTCTATATAGTTTTCCATTATATGTGCTATTAAGGAAAGTTAAAAAGTAAGTTATCATTTTGAAATTCGAATTGAAACCACATGAATGACTTCCTTTTGTTTCGGTTCCTTTTATAGTTTCTTGTAAATTATGAGAGAGATAAAGAAAGTTCAAGGAGGATGCAATTTAATGGATATCTGCATCATGATTGTACGTGATCGAGCGGAATATCATAATAGGATAGTATGCATTCGTGCTGGATATGCGACTGGAAGGATGTAACTTTTTCAATAGACTATTAAATTGCCGTTATTAAAGCTTCAAATATTTACTTTCTCGAGACTGAGACGGGGACTGAGACTGGAACGGGGACTGAGACTGGGACGGGGACTGAGACTGGGACTGGGACTGAGATGGGGACTCAGACTGAGATGGGGACTCAGACTGAGATGGGGACTCAGACTGAGATGAGGACTGAGACTGAGACGGGGACTAAGACTAAGGCGGGGACTGGAACTGAGACTGAAACGGGACTGAGACAGAGACTGAGATTGAAACGAATAGTGAGACTGAGACCGAAACGGGCATTGAGACTGGGACTGAGACGGGAACTGGGACTGAGACGGGGACTAGAACTGAGACGGGGACTGGGACTGAGACGGGGACTGAGATTGTGACTGAAACTGAGCCTGAAACCGAGGACTAAGATGGGTATTGAAACTGTGAAGTGTTGACCTCAGTCTCGAGAATCATTAATTGCAATCATATTTGACAGTATCTATAATGTGTCTAGCCTTTTTTACTGATTGGACTATAGAATGCAAAAGCATAAGAACTCAGCTTAACAACATTATGAAGCACCATGTGCCGTCCGTTGATATGGGTTCAATTTACATCAGATATTATTTGTCAATGCCAATGTCAACATTTTCGATGTATTAACAAGTCTGCACAGTATGTTCCACATTGATTGCTTTGTTCTGGATATTTAAAAGACACTTTCGTCTGCTTAAAAGCTTCAAAATTCAAATCTTCAACTTCAATTCCCAAAACTCATTCTTAAAATAATCCCAAATAAGCAAAAGCATTCAATGGTTTATAGAATAAATCCATTTCCTTGATTCGTCACTTAATTTTAAGGATGCTCATTTTTATCCATTTTAAATTTTTTGTGTCAAGGAAAAATGCCACATTTGCTAAACAAAATGATATGCAATGTAAACTGACAGGTTTTACTGACGGCATAGATATATTACCCAAAAAATTAGGTGACATAGATATGTAGACACATCATGATGGCATGAAAAGAGTAGAATCGATAAGGGTTAAGTAATGAAATTCAAGTCATTTGAAAGTCTTCATTTTACATGCTGGTTTAACATGTCAGGATTTAAATGAGAAAATTACCAAGATTGTATTAATCTGAATAATAAGAAGTGCCATTTATGGAATATTTATAGCCACAGTAAATATGAGATCATTCACCTTAAATAGCACCCAATTTACTAAGTGCGTGACAAACTGGAAGCAATACATTACATGTTACTGTCACTTTACATTTACTCGACTATCGAACTTTTGTACTCTGTATTTTTAGACTAATAATCACATTTACCATGCTAATCTAGAAGCAAATTAGATCTAGAACTTAATTATTGCTTAATTTTCTCATAGTGCATTACAGGGTTTGGTATATATAGACTGATTTTGGACAATATTCTGCATTGAATCATCATTAAGGATTTGTTCAAAACGATGACATGAAAATGCTTCTCTTGTTACTTTCTCTCTTCTCTCTCGTCTCTCCCTCTCGTCTCTCTTGCTTCTCTTGTCTCTCTCTTTGTCTCTCTCTCTCTCGCTCTCCTCTCGCTCTTGTCTCTCTTGTCTCTCTTGTCTCTCTTGTCTCTCTTGTCTCTCTTGTCTCTCTTGTCTCTCTTGTCTCTCTTGTCTCTCTTGTCTCTCTTGTCTCTCTTGTCTCTCTTGTCTCTCTTGTCTCTCTTGTCTCTCTTGTCTCTCACCTCTCCCTTCTCTACAACCCCCAAATTTAAAAACAATCTTTCATGTCCACTTCCTTTTTCCATTAAATTGAAATTTACATCCTTTAAAATTAAACTACATTGTTCTATGCCAACACTTTAATGCACGACTCACATCACGAACAATACGCAAAAAAACACAGAAAATTTTCCATTTCATGTCACATCATATTTTCATATCTAGACGGGAAATATTTTTTGTTTTATCATGATCATATTTTAAATTTAATGGATCAAAAGTAATATCTATTTATTCACACACTTCTTACCATGCATTATGCTTATTCGCATACAAAAAAGCATTGTTCGGGTTAATTTAGATAGTGATAAAAAAAGTATTTTTAAACGAACAAAAAAGCTGTGCTGAAATGATGAAGATGAAGTTTCTCAGGTGAGCATCATAAACCGTAAAGTGGAAAGTTTTTTTTTTTTCAAACAGTATGAAGCATGTAGGAAAGGGTGTTAAATGTAAAATATTCATATTTTGATATGCTATTCATCTCCTTTATGTCTTATATATCTATGATAACAGCACAGATGGGATGATGTTGAGTGTATAGACACGTATGGGAATGTGCGTATGGAATTTACGTTTAAATAATAAGAAAACTTTAAATTTTGCATTGAAATAAAAGGGTTCAATATGAATTTTTAACGGTTTTTTTAAAATTTGAATTTTTAACGGTTTTCTCAAATTTAAATTTTTAACGGTTTTTTCAAATTCAAATTTTTGTCGATTTTCTTAAATTGAATCGTACGTCATCAGGTCCATTGTTCAACCACAAACCATAAATATCCATGAATATGCGAAGTAGAAAACACAATAAAACTTTAAGGCACAAAAAAAGGAAAAGTAGCTTAAAATTTTTGATTTGTATGCTAATCAAATCAGACGGTCGAAAAAAAAATTATAATGACTTCTTTTTCTTCATCACCGACATCCTCCATTTCAGATACACAAAATAATATGATAAAGTAATTACGTTTATGAATATTTAATGTAGACCTCAATTTGTATACTTTTTTTTGTTGTTGTAAGGATTCTATTAATAGGATATAAACGTCAGAGAGACTTTTTTTGTGGCTTTTAAATGTTTTGGTTCCAGCAATGTGCGTATATACAGCCACAATAGGCAATCTTCTTGATTTTCGTTCTGCATAACTTAATGGAATTTTATTTGCTAAATTCTCTGCCTAGTTTTCATTATCATCATTGCAATTCAAGTAAAACAGAAATTCTGAATTTATCCATGCATCAGTGGTGGGCAACCTGTGTGTCGCGGTCCACAAATGCCATGGAAATGCCCAAAAAAGCAAACAAAAAATTCAAAAATAAAAAATACGTTACAAAATTAACGGTTTTTCAAATTTTTGAAGGGAGCTCTTAATGTCAGTCCTCTTCATGTCTCCCAATACCCCTGTCATGTGCAGTTCCAATCGACTCAATCAAGTTGGCCCGAGAACAAATCAAAGATTCCCCACAACTGTCAAACAGACTAAAGCACATCATTGAAAGATCTGGATTATTGTAGGCTGTATTTTATGTTCCATTTCACTCTGAGTCGATGATCCATAAAATCCATTTCCGCTCAATTCGAAACAAAAGAAATAAAAAAAATAAGAGAATTGAATATTGCTGCTTGAATTTTTGAAAGCCGATTTTCACTTATCAATTTGAAAAATTATTTTTGCAATTCATTGGAGTAAACGACTTTAAGTGGATCTTTGCAAGGCAATTTCAGTTTTGCTGGAAATTCAAATGTGAGGAATTTTTTAATAATTACGGAATCTTTTGGAAAAATTGTTGAATTTTTGGTATTTTTGAATGGTTTGTGCTAAATTTGATAAATATTGCACATGCAGACCTGAAAAGTACAAATCGTCTAATCGATCATAAATCCGGCTTCAGGCTGGCTTGACTGACTTGGTACCGGATTCGATTAACATTTGGCATATTTTGTCAGAGCCACGTCGGAAAGTGTAAAATGGCTGCCATTTGACCAAATATCCATCCAAATCACCCCACTAATCACGTCGGATTAATGCAAGATTTTGGATCAATTTCCCAATTTATGGTATTCTGGAGAGAGATTAAGTAAATTTCAATCAGTCAAATAGGTCTAGAACGAATTTATATAGATGCCCACAGTAAGTAAGCAGCAGATACTTTTGTTAAGTTTTTATAGATTTCCAATGATTAATGAATATAAGTATTAATAAAAATATATTAAGATAAGAATAAGTGTAAAGCTGCTGATGAGAACACTTCTCGGGTGGCAAATTGTGACCGTCGACAGTGTCGACAGGGCCATTCTACGTTTTACGATGTAGCTATAGAGCGATGCCTAAACAATTGGAAAGAATATAGCAGACAAGTCGAAAGTATAATTAGAATTTAGCGTGACGGTAGCTTCTAAGTAACTAGCAAGATGATTGCTGTATTCTTGCTCTAGAAATGAAGGTACACTGAAAAAATATTCATTCTTCCAAACCAAACTTAATTTTGCATGTGAAAAGTACCAACTTCAATCCGAACAGCACATTGTGTTTACTAGGTTACCGCTACGTCGTCGTATTAACGTTAGGATGCAGTTACCCCGACGACACAGTGTCGGCTGATTTTAACCCATTTTTGTGGCTTAAATTGCAGTTCCCCACATTGTGCTGCTCGATAATTAATTTAAATCTCCACAAAACTTACTTGATCATTTAGTTCCTTGCTAATTGCTAAGTTTGTCATGAAACAAAAACTTTTCCTTTCTCAGCAAAGCTCTGCAAAAAAACCAGCAAAAACTTTTGATTTCCTTAGGCAGGTAGCCAACCATTAAATGCAATCCACACAGATTACACGCAAAAATGATTTTCATGGTGAAAATGTGGCACAAAAAAAAGGGTTTTTCACATTCAGCAAATGCACCGAGCTGTAAATTAAGCGATAAAAAGTGTTAAGGAACAATTGAATAAAATTGCGGATTTTCTTCTTCATATTTAACATAAATTTATTTAAGATCTTTAATGTTGATTTTTTTTTCACATAACATAAATTGAAAATAATAATAATTTTGTGGAAAAAGGCATGCTGCATGCTGTAAACGATAGAAAAATATCAGCTCCTTTTTTACATTATTTTATGCTAGAGTAATTCCTTTACATACTCAAAAATATAAAAATTTCATTTCATTTACTTAAAAACAATATGTTAAAAAAATTTTACAGCTATAAAAATTCATTCGGTTCTTTCATCATCACCTAGACGTCGTTAGAAAAAAAGGGGAAAAAAAAGAATTTTTTTTATTTTTTTTCTGTGAAAAAAATTTCATGCTTGGCGCAACATAAAGATTGCATTAATTTGAGTTATGTTTTAAATGTTCATTTATACTCATATGAAATACGGTAATTTTCATTTTGATTCTTCATACGTAGCTTGGGGATGTTGAATAAGTGATGTGCACGTTTTTGAATCATAATCATTGATTTTTAGTACAATTTAAGTTTTGGAATTAAAATTTTTGACTCCAAAATGGACCAAAATACGTTATAAATAGTTAATGACAAGTATATGTCCAGTTGATGACTAGTTCTAACTTATTTTTGCCCACTCGTGACTCTAAATGTGGTTGTTTTAACAGACAATGACCATGTTCACATTATATCATGATGGAATCAATGATCATAGTCAATTAGTAATTAAAGAAGAGAATAGAGCTATTCAACCAGGATTCGAGTGCCAATAATTGGTTATAATGATATAAAAACGGTCACTAATTGAAAATTAACTTCCCTATAACTAGTTACGTCATATTTTGTCCACTCAGAGTATCATAGGATTAAAGGATGATTTAAGACTAGGATTGATGTAGTTTGAACCATGTGATATGAAGTCATGCATTTTAGTCGAATTTATGGAAGTTCCAGGGAAAGTTTGTATTCATTTATAGAAATCTTGTCAATTTAGTTCACTAAATGGTACGCTGTACCATCAAAATTCATTTTTAGACAACAAATAAGTCAACAACAGATGGCACCTGACGCTGACTCTATCGCTATTATCTAGCGATTAACTTGTTTTACAGCAGTTTAACCAGAATTACCAGCTGTTTTCTGATCTAGGTATCAGGCCAAAATGCAATATAACTAGTTAATCACAAATTAATGCCTGGTTTCAACATATTTTCGTCTACTCAGTTAAAATGTTAAAATTGACCTCAGATAGTCGGATTCTCATGAGTGCCGGAACAGACATGAGTATGCTTACAAAAATGAGAATGCTCAATTAAACCCTAAACAGTCATATTCATCAGCATGCTCATTTTGGTGAGTTGCCGATGCTCATTGTCTGTTATAATACAAATTCAATACTCCCATTTTGAAAGCTACATAGCATGAAAATGAGCCCCACTTTCATACAACATTCTTCCTCATTCTATAAATAAAATCATTTATAACAAAAAGTGTACAACACAAAACGGCACAAAAACTGAGCTTTACAAAGCACAGAAAAGAACATTTTTCATTAAATTTTGTTCAACATTTTTAATAACAATATTTTTTTGTGTAATATGCTTTATGAAACAAAACTAATTTTGAAACTAATTACATATATATCTGGATGTATGTTAGGAAGACAGTCATGTTCGTTTGATGTACATCCTCTTTTTCAATTAAGAAAACCGAGAAATTCTGGGAAAAAAATCTTTTGCTTTTGAGCATTGTTGTCTGGATAGTTGATGTTATGGAGTTGGATATTGAGTGATTTTCTGGAGGTTGGTGATGGTTTTTAGCCTGGATAGGACAAGACGTAGAAATGGTTGAAAATTCGATCTCGGGCTGACTTGACTCTAATTTGAGGCTGGATTTCTTCGAATCTGCCCTGGAGTGAAGTCATCCTGACCTGGGGTAAGAGTTACGCTTGCCTGGGGTCAGAGCCATGCTGGCCTGTGACAGGATTTTTGAAAATGTTGCTCCATGTCAGCGTGAGTTTAGCATGGGGCTAAATTTCATCAAGTCTGGCCCTGGACTAAAGTCAATTCGGCCTGGATCCAAAATTTTCATCTTTTTTTTACGTCGCGTGCCTTTCAATCATCATTTCCAATAATAATTTAATTTCAGACACCAGCTCTCTCCACAATAATCATTAAACATCCTCAAAAAGCTCATCAAGTCCTTCTAAGACTTGTTATCGAACAACATTCAGTCATTCTTCTAAATCCCATTAAAGTATATTCTCGGAATTTCACTGACAATTTAACAAGATCAATTGACATTTTCAAAAGGTCAAGTACACTGAGATTCTCTCTTGATAATCTCTTCCAAACATTTCTGTATTAATTCATGTCACACACATAATTTGCGTTCCATTGGAATGAAATGGATACAAAAAAAAATTGAAAGATTTGAAGACATTTTTTTGGTTTGGATGTGCTGCTTGAGGCAATAAAAATCGTCTGGTTTAGATAACAATGCTTGGTCGTATTCAAGGTTTTGTTTGTGAATCATGTAATAAATGCTAATGATGTGCTGCACGATTGAAAATTGAAAATGGAATGAAGAATTTGTTTTGTGGATCGTGAAGTCAGTGACTGTGAAGTTTGAGGATTTTTGTGGATTTTTTAAAGAAATTTGATCCCAAATTGCGCAAACTGCTCAAAAATCTCAATCTTCCACATCCATTTCCCAAAAAATCTCCATCCTCACTCCACTTTGCATCTTTAATGATTCCAAATGTTTCATATAAATTAGCAGTGCTGAATAAAATTTATCTAGCTATTAAATCGCTTTCATAAATTATACACTCGACCGTTTTATATCTAAATGCTTTCTAAAGGTACATAATTTATCACTATCATAACCCATCCAAGTCCATAATTCTTTCGCCATCCTGTATGCAATTAAGCCTCAATGAAAAATTCAAAATTTTTTTTTATTTTATGGGATCTTGTTTTGTTTGGCTGGCGAGATAATTTAATGTGTGTGTTTAGGATTGCGTATCTATGAAGGTTGAGTCTTTAAGGAGTTATTGCAGCCGAGAGGCATAAATGGAAAATGCTCAAAAATGACTACTTTAAGGTTCCGTCAAGGAGACATTTATGAACATTATACGGCCAATCATATGACCACCATGTAGCTTCTAAATAGATCCAGTAGCCGTTTTATGTTAATCTGGGTAAAATTGTTTACTTTGGGTTAAATTATGCAATATTGAAGAGGATGGAGTCTTTTTTAAAATTAATTCAGACCAAATGTTGGATAAGAGGTCTCGATCATTTTAATTCTCGATTAAGTTTAAGCTCGTAGTCGACTAAGATTTTGTCGGATTTTGTAAAATCAGAATTGACTTTGACGTTTGTTGATTGCAAGCACAACGGGAAATCCACTGGAAAACTCCGAGCCAATGGTTTCTGTGGCAGACACCCGACATCGAGTTCCTGGTTTTAAATGATACCAGCCGTTATATTTGGTATCCTCTAAAAACAACGTTGTCTATGAAAAATGGTCAGTTTGTTCTTGTACTAGACTGCGAAGTGTCCAGAATGGACAATTTGAATTGATCCTTACTTATTAACTAGACTTACGGTCGACTAATGACATTTTCTCCGGAATGTTCCGTAAAATATGTTATTTAGTTGACTGTAGGCCTAGTTATTAGCTAGACAAGTTGTCCACTCATTTGTTGAGCTTTTATCAAAATTTATATCTAATATAAATATTTTGCAATTGCTGGTTAAAGTCACAAGCTCACCCTGATCGACACATCATGATAATGACGTCGTAAAACCATTTGTCGCGATAAAATCGATGAACTGAATTGGAGAATAATCATCATTTGATAGCTGTCGTTAAGAATGTATTTATTTACATCATCATCGTCATGTTGTGTCGCTTGGAGCGCGCACTCCGTTGTATGCCCCTCTGAGCAGTTTCTTAACAAATGGACTGATTGTCATGTAGCGTTAGGTCTCCTAGAAGTCCCAGTTTACCTATTTACGCTTATCACGTTCCTAACTTGAATTTAAATTGATGCAAATTAAATAATTCTGAATTGAATTTTATTGAGATTCTGTAATTACGATCACAGGCATGTATTTCAGGATCTAATTATAAATATCTAAAAAAAATTGTAAACACAATAAGTCCATTCAAAAATTGTTCAGAATCATTAGCGAAATAAAATCCATTATTTGAATAACAAAAGCCTGAATTCCATTAATGATAATTAATTACCATAATACTTGAAATAAGCAAAAGTTTCCTTTAAGCAGCATAAAAAAAATATAATTTTTTCCCCTTTAACAACTGAGCAAAAAAAAAGGAAAATTTTCTTCCATTTGAGAGCTCAACAATCGGTATCACTCGCCCACTTTGTAATACAATTTTTGTTGACATTCTCATTTCCTTTATTCAGGCAGTAAAAGCTGAATGTAATTGAAAAGAAAAGAAAAATTTTCCTTCTTTTTAATTTCTGCTAATAGAAGAAGAACTTATAGTTCTGCATCATTATGCAGTATAAGTTTTCATGAAGTCCAGTGGTGGACAACCTGTGTGATGCGACAAATCTTGTGAATTCTTGATAATGTCATGAACTACATGTCATGTGCGGTTTTAGTCAAAGCTTACTACTAAGATGTCCCACGAAACACAAAAGGTTGCGAACAACTGATATTTTCATCTTAAGCAGTGAAGGACATCCTGTGTGCCGCGACACACTGGTGTAATTCCAAAAAATCTTGGAATTGCCATGAAATGTATGTCAGGCTTACCACTAAAGTGTACCTCGAAAAACAAAAGGTTGCACACCACTGCTTCTATTCATCTAAAACAGTGGAAGCCAACCTGTGTGACGCAACACATTAGTGTGGTTCCAATAATTCTTGGAAATGTCATGAACCATGTGCCATCAACCAGGCTTGCTACTAAGGCGTGCCGCGACAATTTAAAGGTTGAGCACCACTGATCTATTCATCTAAAGCAGTGGTGGGCATCCTGTGTGATGCGACACACCAGTTGTGGCAGCAAAAATTCTTAGAAATGCCATGGACCGTACGTCATGGACCAAGCTTATCACTAAAATGTGCCGTGACAATTTAAAGGTTCCCCACCACTGGTTTCTTTTCATTCATATCAATTGAATTGTGCTAGTGTTGGATGGAAGCAAACCGAGAGAATTTTTATACTTTTCACCTTCTTTTTTCATTCCTTTTGTGCTAATAAAAATTATTTAACTTTGAAGAAAATTTCCTCACTTTTTTTATATACTTTTTTTTTACATCTTATTTAACACTTAACAGATAATTTATACATACAGCTTCATTTTTTTGATGGAGTTGCTCACTATGTGCGATAATCTTTGTACAATTTTTTTCTACAATTTTTTTAAATAACAAAATTTAAGCTAAGCTTTTAAAAAAGTTTATGTTCAGCATTAAAAAATAGTTTCCAGAGGCTCTTGTTTAGGCAAGTTAGGGATGGTTAGTTGGGGAGTGGGACATGAGTTGAATGAGCTAAACTGGTCATACATTTTCTTCTGTTTGATAAGAACCTGGTTTTAGATAAGAATAGAATAAAATTTTGAAAAATTTATTAAATATTTGATGAGTTTTTGATTAAAGCTTTAAAATTCAGAATTGCTAGGGAAAATTGAAATTTGTGCAGCAGAAATCTTAGCTGAAGTCTCTTTGTGACTATAGTGTGAATTTTTTACACAGTTAGAGTACAAGCTGAATCAGGGACGTTGGCAGAGTGACCACCAATCATCCCCACTCCCTGAATATGTCACTGCTAATATCAATATTGAATATTCAAAATTTGTGCTTCTTTATATTCTAAAAAGCATAAGTTAGTCGCATAGTAAGCCTACCCAGGAAGTTACACTCTTCGCAGTGTCTGCGTGACTCTGGTTGAAGAACAGGGCTGATGTAATCAGGTTACTCAAATCGTCTTGACTCTAGTCTTAAGCCAAATTAATTTAAATCTCAAGTCAGCTTGACTCGGATTTCAACTTGACTCTCATATCAGGTCAAGCTTGATTCTAGTCTTCAGTAGGTTACTCTGGTCTCATGCCACCTTTTCTCTAGACTATGATAAGCGACTTTGACCTCAACCTAACTGACTCTGGTCAGAATCAATTTGATTCTAGTCTAAAATCAACTTTCAAACTCTTATCTCAATTCAACTTGACACTGGCCTGAAGCCCAATTTGAGATATTCAGTTATTTATAAAGCTATTTGCATTGAATCTGTCTTAAAACCAAAGTCAAGATGGCATGAGGCTGACTTTTTGGATATTCCTACGCCATATGCTTTGCGAGTACGTTGCCGTGTACTTTTTAAAACTCAAGGAATACCCTATAAGCACTGTGAGTTGAAATATTACAGAATTTTGCCTAGTCGACCTTATGGGTGAAAAATGAACATCTAAATTATGCCTCTCCGTTGTCTGATAATATAAATCCTAAATCTATAATCTAACTGTAAATCCTTCAATCTTATTACAGATTATCTCATCAAGTGAGACACCTCCCGTAATTCTTTATATATACTTACTCAGTTACTTATAAAGTCATTTGTATGGATAAAATGTTTCATAAAATTGAATTCTATTTTACTTTATTTAAGTACAGATTTAAACTTCCTTTATATATATTTTCTTGTACTCATCATCAATAAAGCAATCATTTTTATGGGAAAAAAGGAAGAAAAAGTTTCGAGCTGATAATTATTTTTTTAAGTGTTTGCAACACCTAAGTTTTAATGCGCAATTTTTCAAGACTTCATTCTATCCAAACAAATAACTATTAATGGATTTACTTTATATAGTTCATTAAAAGTTTCATTTTTATCACCATTTTTGATGCTCTCGTCTTCGGATTCTTATGTATGTCTGTATATAAACCATTTTTTTTATGCTTTACTTTAATTTTTTCATTTATTTTATTTTAAAAAGTGTGTGAAAAAAGCCATTAAAATATATCCAGTTCCAATTTTTATACAAATTAAATTTTTTTCTAATTCATATCCATGTTTTACGATATCTCGTTTGATAGTCAAAAGGACTTTGGCCATTATTTGTGTTGACAGGAGTCAAATCATCTGTGACTTTAATGCTGTCATTCAAATTAAGACTTAAATTTCCCCTGTTGACATGTCAAGATAATGATGTACGTTGACCATTACCATTTAAATTTCTTGTTGTCCTTATCGTTGACTACTATTTTGTTGTTGATTGTAGTAAGAGATTATCAGATGTTGTGACATTTGTCTCATCATTTCCCACTTTGTATCGTCATATTTGTGTTGTTGTTGTTATTATTATTAAATGAATTCATCAGAAATAAGTGGAATTTGTGTTGTGATTACTTTGACATTTGCAGTGGCACTCGAACGGAGCCTAGATTGTAATAAATGAAAGAAAAGTAAAGGAATTGATGATAAAAAATTACAAAAGTCTTCGTGTTATTGAACGAGGGACTTAAGCGCATTTTTGTCCACCGATCAGTAATTGATTAATAAGTCACTTCAAGGCCTTAAAAAACAAGATCCAGTTCACTTTTAGACCTAAAAAAACAAGATCCAGCAAGATTCAGGTCACTTTTAGACCTAAAAAACAAGATCCCAGTAACATCCAGGCTATTTCAGACCTAAAAAACAAGATCGTAAGATCCAGACCATTTTAAGACCTAAAACAAGATCAGTAAGATCCAGGTCACTTTCAGACTAAAAAACAAGATCCAGTAACATCCAGGCCATTTCCAGACCTAAAAAACAGATCAATAACATCCGGCCATTTCCAGACCCTAAAACAAGATCCAGTAAGATCCAGACCATTTAAGGCCTAAAGAACAAGATCAGGCCACTTTCAGACCTAAAAAACAAGATCCAGTCAGCCGTACAGACGACCGAACATACGAAGCGTCTTATTAAGCTACCTTTTTTAAAAAAATTTCAAAAATGCGCTAAAAAAATGTAATTATAAGCTTCATACATTGATGATAGCTTTCAATTTTCTCATTTATTGCTTCACTGAGCATCTTTCCGATTCTGATTGAAAATTGATAATGAAAGAAAAATAATTTCAAGATTTTCTTCTTTCTTCTATTCATCGGATAATAGGAAAAGTAAAGTTGCTTCCCTTTACAATGATGAAGGAAATATTTTTAAATTGAAGATTATTATTTTTATGCTTTTATTGCCTTAACATTTCCTTCTTGACCTGATTTGAGCGGTAAAGGAAAAGAAAAATTTATTTTGTTGTAAGTATTTGTGGAAATGCAGGAAGTCTGGAATACTAAGCAAGTTTGATGAGTTTTTGATAAGGCAAACAAGTGATGCTTGGGTTAATTTGATGGTCATTAGACAACAGAGATCAAAATTGTCTCTGATTTTGTGTGGAAAAGTCGATTCAAGTTGACTCAATTACATATAATATTAGAGTCAACTATGAGCTGTGTTTGAAAGTCATGAAAGATTTCATTATTTTCCAAGAGAAAGGCAATCGTCCGCAATTTGTACAATTTTTTAAAATTAATGCAATTTTTGTTGATTGAAAAAATCATAAAAATTTTCGAATTTTTACATTTTTCAATTAAATTGTTCTGAAAATATTTGCTTATTTTGAGTTACTCGGCATTGGTTGTCGCTTATTTTCGAGTGAAATAAATGGAGAAGGCTCCGCACAGTTCTTATAAGGCTTCTTCTTAGGCTCCACCTAGCCGCCTCAATGTGGCATCCATATGGCTGCCAAATAGAAACAGCATCCATTTCTTATTAGTAAATGAGCTTTGGTGAAGCTTTACAACCGCAGTCATTTGTGTCACTCGGAATTCATGTCAGAAAAGCAACATGAGCTAAAATTCCATTCTTTCTCAATGAAATATGCTGTAATTAGTGGTCGACCGTATGTTTATTTATAAACTTGACATTTGTGGAACTAAACGTAGGCAATCAAGTTTGAAAGCAACAAATACGATCAACTAATTGTAGTCCTCTTGCAGGCAGTAAGTGTATCAGAGCCAGAGTTGAAGTTGACTCAGATTTTGTATGGAAAAATGGACTTGAATCGATTTGATTCTATACAAAATTTGAGAATCGACTTCGAACTGTGGAGCTTACTCCCCTTAATGGACATGTTCATGAGTAAACTAAATCAAGGTAATTAAGCATACTCAATTTAGTGTGCATACTCATGAGCGAGCTTCTTGTCTATTCGGATCTGTTTCACTCCCAGATTTGTACTTTATATATAGGAACTTAAAATTTGGTTCAAAACTATGAAAGGACATCAAATAATCAAAATAATCCATTCTAGAATTCAATATGGATTAACTTTCATTTCATTAAGCAAAAAACAAGAATTTGAAGAATCCACAAATCACAAATTCTACAAATCCCCGAAGCTAGCAACAGCACATCCAATTCACTAGAATTTACGTAAAATATCTTCATACATGTTATGAAAATTCAAAAAGAGCACAAATTGAATCTTAATATTTATATCTTCATGTTGGTACTTGAAATTTTTATACTTAAAAGAATTTCTATGTGCCATAAAAAAATCAATTCTTGGTAACATAAAAATAAAAATTATACTTTGTAAAATCCTCTTAATATCTGAAAATGTAAAAATATCTTTACATAAAGAATTTTTTGAACCAGTAAAGATGAACATGTTGTGTGTTACTAGAGGCTAGAGGACATTTTGGAGCAATTGGAAACAGGGACGTGAGCAAAAGGAGAAGAAGTTGGAGTGGGGTAGGGAGTATTGTGGGCGGTAGGGTGAATGGCAGTGTGGTGGGTAGGATAGGAGATAATGTGGAATGTAGGATGACAGGCACTGTGGAGAGTAGGGTTACAGGTAGTGTGGAATGTAGGATGAATGGAAGGATATGGATTGA